>NC_057813.1:507109827-507110240 GCF_018294505.1 Triticum aestivum
GATGAACAGGATCCCGTGGTGTGGAGGGCTGGATGAATAGTAGATGGTGGAGGGGTGGCCGTGGAGGGGTGGTTGAACAGGACCCCGTGGTGTGGAGGGCTGGATGAACAATAGATGGTGGAGGGCTGGATGAACAGTAGATGGTGGAGGGGTGGTTGAACAGTAGCCGTTGGAGTAGCGCGCGGTGGAGGCTGGATGAACAGGAGCCCGTGGAGGCTAGAGGAGGTCGACGGTAGCCCGTGGAGGCTGGAGGAGGTCGACGGTGGAGATGAACAGTATCCTGTGGAGTCCCGTTTTGCGGTATGCCACACCCCTCCCGATGAACAGGACCCCCGTTTCGACCATAGGAGGTCTGTTTCCTCCGTTTTGCGGTACGCCACACCCTTCCGGATGAACAGGACCCCCGTTTCGAC